>NC_088228.1:19122837-19170337 GCF_036934945.1 Oncorhynchus masou masou | reverse complement strand
CATACACAGTACAAAGAGATGGCTACATACACAGCACAAAGAGATGGCTACATTCCCCTCACAAAGAGATGGCTACATACACAGTACAAAGAGATGGCTACATACACAGCACAAAGAGATGGCTACATACACAGCACAAAGAGATGGCTACATACACAGCACAAAGAGATGGCTACATACACAGTACAAAGAGATGGCTACATACACAGTACAAAAAGATGGCTACATACACAGCACAAAGAGATGACTACATACACTAAATCCAGACAAAATTAGAGGGTTGTTTCTTTATGTACCACTGGCTTTTTGAAATTGACACTATCACGCATAGTGCTTAATGGCACTTTTGATCAAATGTGTTCTCTCTCTCACTCACTCCATCTCGCTCCCCTCTCTCTCTTCCTCCCCCCGCTCTCTGACTCTCTCTCTTTCTCTCCCGCTCTCTCTTCCTCTCTCCCTCTCTCCCTCTCACTCTCTTCATCACTCTCTCCCCCTCTCCCGCTTCCTCCGCCCGCTCTCTGACTCTTTCTCTCCCTCTGTCCCTTTTGCTCTCTCTATCACTCTCTCTCTCTTTCTCTGGATCAAGATTCATGATTTACTGAGGTATGCAATGGGCATACAAGGCTCTGAGATTAGTGATGGTATCAAGTTCTGTGTAGCTTCAAGGGGAAAATCACATACAGATTCAGCGCAAGAAGGATTCTCAAAGAGACCATTTCAATTTAGGGAGCAAGATGAAGGCCATTCACTGAACAACAATGAATCTAAGCAAACCCTAGCTTTTGTTGAGGTAGAATTAAACAATTTGCTGTGGTGGATGCTTTTTTTTCTGCTGAAATGTGTGAGGATTACATCCTATTTGACTGAACATTACATGTATCAAATGTCTCATGTTGGGGGTACTCAATCAGTCTTCAAGAATCTCTCTTTCCCTGGTTTCCATGCTCTGTAAAGAGTGTGTCATTTTTGTAAATTAAACATTTTGTATAGGCTAAATTAAATTTGTGACCTCTTACGCTTACTGAATTATTTTCCATATTCTTTTGAGATGTCTGTTTTGGTAATAGCAAGTTATTGGTCATAGAAATGTGTCTGAATCAATCCTCAAACAACTAAACAAGAATATACAGCCTTTGTGGCCTTGCTTCAAATGTAGCAGCTGCTTCCTACTGCTCCAATGTCACTATTATACAGTATGACTACACGCTAAGGTTGTGTCCCAAATGGCACCCTTATCCCTACATGGTGAAGTACTTTTAACCATGCCCCTACCTATGGGTCCTGATCAAAAGTAGTGCACGATATAGGTAATAGGGTGCCATTTGGGGTGCAGTATAAGTGTTGTATTATGCACAGTAAAGTACAGCATGACCTTGGTGTGTGAATCAAAATAATGCATCCCTTAGTCTAATGTTGTTCGAAACTTCCCAGACATTATGCAATGTATCAGTGTGTAAAGTATAGGCCTGCACATACTGTAGAGAATGTGAGTCCCAAATGGCACCCTATTCCCTATAGTGCAGTACATTTGACCAGGGCCCTATGAGTCCTGGTCAAAGTAGTGCACTATATAGCGCATAGGGTGCAATTTGGGACTCACCCATTAATATAGTACATGCTATGGAGTTGCTGATCTGTTTATTGAATTAAAGTTCACTTTGCTCTGTGTTTAGTGTTGCGTGTGTATGTGTAAAAATCTATTTTTCATTTGGACCAAATTGTATTTTTAAGTTGACTCGATTATATCTGTGAGACTGTGTGTTTGGGCCCCAGTTTTGCAGCTGGGGCCCCACCCACTAGCAGCTGCACTTCACACCCCAATTACATGTGTCTGTCTGGGGCCACATGGTAGAAAGAACAGGCCTTTGGGGAGGCTCCTCATCCTCCTTCTCCTCGATGAGCTAGCTCAGAAGCTTCCCACATGGTACCCTTTTCTCTACTTACGGTAGAGCACTACTTTTCAAAAGGATCCAATTGTCTTTTTGTGTTGGTGACTCAAGACTCAAAAGTAGTGCACTATATAGGGAATTTGATGCCATTTAGGACCCATTTAGACTAATTTACAGAGTTAATCTATGTTTATGGGAACCCTGTATAATCTCAAAGTAAGCAGCCTCGCCCAATGACCCAGTCAGTAGTGCAGTAAGGCTCTGGTTCTTCTCCAATAGCGTTTGTGTACGGTGTGGTAATCACTGGACTATGTGGTAAGTTACATCAGTGCAGATGTAGTGTCAGTAGACATCTTTTGGAATGATACATAGACAATGCTGTCATAGTTACACTAAATCCAGTCATTAATCTTGTTGTGCAGTATGACGACATGTGCATGTTATCATACTTCTGTGGAATTATGTCTCACATAGCTAGGTCAATCATAGTCATTTTCCATTGTACATCTTCACTGTAAAACTCTGACTGTCTCCCAAATGGCACTCTATTCCCTATATAGTGCACCATTCTTGACAAGGACCCATAGGGCTCTGGTTAAAAGTAGAGAATAGGGTGCCATTTGGGAGACAGTTATAATACATGCTCACTGTAAAACACTGTTACTGGAATTAGTTAGTAGATGATATCACCAGTTTCATCTGGGATTTAGGGCTTTTCCTCGAACACTCATGTTGTCTGGATGACTCGGCCTTATTAGGTAGGTATTTTTTGTTTGTAAATTATCATACATTTTTTTGCAAAACAAAACATACAACATAGAAATGACAACATCACACAAACTACATCAAACCTGCCCAAACCCAAATGCTCCAACCTCCATGTCCAGCACCCGCTTCACTCTCAAATTGCATTTTATTTCTCTCAGTCGCCCATGCACTTTAAACACTTAGATAATAAAGTATTTGACCTTTCAATTATGTTAACAACGGAGGTTTGGTTAATTTAAAGTTTTGAAATGTACGTTTCTTTGAAGATGATTGACGAAAAAAGTATTGCCCAACCCATCAGGTATCTCTTTGTACCATCATATGCCATGTCTTGAAATTTGCAGATACAGTTGAAGTCGGAAGCTTACATACACCTTAGCATAAATACATTTAAACTCAGTTTTTCACAATTCCTCACATTTAATCCTAGTAAAAATTCCCTGTCTTGGGTCAGTTAGGATCACCTCTTTATTTTAAGATTGTGAAATGTCAGAATAATAGTAGAGGGGATGATTGATTTGAGCTTTTATTTCTTTCATCACATTCCCAGTGGGTCAGAAGTTTACATACACTCAATTAGTATTTGGTAGCATTGCCTTTAAATTGTTTAACTTGGGTCAAACATTTTGGGTAGCCTTCCACAAGCTTCCCACAATAAGTTGGGTGAATTTTGGCCCATTCCTTCTGACAGAGCTGGTGGAACTGAGTCAGGTTTGTAAGGCCTCCTTGCTCGCACATGCTTTTTCAGTTCTGCCCACACATTTTCTATAGGATTGAGGTCAGGGCTTTATGATGGCCACTCTGATACCTTGACTTTGTTGTGCTCAATCCATTTTTGCTACAACTTGTAATTTTCATCATAGGTACACTTCAACTATGACAGACACAATGAGAAAATGTATGAATTTATTTGCAAATTATGGTGGAAAATAAGTATTTGGTCACCTACAAACAAGCAAGATTTCTGGCTCTCACAGACCTGCAACTTCTTCTTTAAGAGGCTCCTCTGTCCTCCACTCGTTACCTGTATTAATGGCACCTGTTTGAACTTGTTATCAGTATAAAAGACACCTGTCCACAACCTCAAACAGTCACACTCCAAACTCCACTATGGCCAAGACCAAAGAGCTGTCAAAGGACACCAGAAACAAAATTGTAGACCTGCACCAGGCTGGGAAGACTGAATCTGCAATAGGTAAGCAGCTTGGTTTGAAGAAATCAACTGTGGGAGCAATTATTAGGAAATGGAAGACATACAAGACCACTGATAATCTCCCTCGATCTGGGGCTCCATGCAAGATCTCACCCCATGGGGTCAAAATGATCACAAGAACGGTGAGCAAAAATCCCAGAACCATACGGGGGGACCTAGTGAATGACCTGCAGAGAGCTGGGACCAAAGTAACAAAGCCTTCCATCGGTAACACACTATGCCGCCAGGGACTCAAATCCTGTAGTGCCAGACGTGTCCCCCTGCTTAAGCCAGTACATGTCCAGGCCCGTCTGATGTTTGCTTGAGAGCATTTGGATGACCCAGAAGAAGATTGGGAGAATGTCATATGGTCAGATGAAACCAAAATAGAACTTTTTGGTAAAAACTCAACTCGTCGTGTTTGGAGGACAAATAATGCTGAGTTGCATCCAAAGAACACCATACCTACTGTGAAGCATGGGGGTGGAAACATCATGCGTTGGGGATGTTTTTCTGCAAAGGGACCAGGACGACTGATCCGTGTAAAGGAAAGAATGAATGGGGCCATGTATTGTGAGATTTTGAGTGAAAACCTCCTTCCATCAGCAAGGGCATTGAAGATGAAACGTGGCTGGGTCTTTCAGCATGACAATGATCCCAAACACACCGCCAGGGCAATGAAGGAGTGGCTTCGTAAGAAGCATTTCAATGTCCTGGAGTGGCCTAGCCAGTCTCCAGATCTCAACCCCATAGAAAATATTTGGAGGGAGTTGAAAGTCTGTATTGCCCAGCAACAGCCCCAAAACATCACTGCTCTAGAGGAGATCTGCATGGAGGAATGGGCCAAAATACCAGCAACAGTGTATGAAAACCTTGTGAAGACTTACATAAAACGTTTGACCTCTGTCATTGCCAACAAAGGGTATATAACAAAGTATTGAGATAAACAATGTGATTTTTTTTTCTGGATGTTTTTCCCTCATTTTGTCTGTCATAGTTGAAGTGTATCTATGATGAAAATTACAGGCCTCTCTCATCTTTTTAAGTGGGAGAACGTGCACAATTGGTGGCTGACTAAATACTTTTTTGCCCCACTGTAATTTTATGGAATTTTTCAAGCTGTTTAAAGGCACAGTCTTCTTAGTGTATATTAACTTCTGACCCACTGTAATTGTGATACAGTGAACTATAAGTGAAGTAATATGTCTGTAAACAATTGTTGGAGAAATGACTTGTGTCATGCACAAAGTAGATGTCCTGACCCAAATTGCCAAAACTATTGTTTGTTAACAAGACATGTGTGGAGTGGTACAAAATGAGTTTTAATGACTCCAACCTAAGTGTATGTAAACTTCCGACTTCAACTGTATATTCAAATTAAATTCACACCAGGTATTTACTGTATGCAGTAAGAAGTGCAGGCCCACGTTTAGTGGTTTGCATTGTGCACAAGGCCTTCTGTTTAGAATTGTGTTGTGGAGCTGTTTCTTAAACTGCTTACATACTGTATCTTTGACAGTAGAAAATAAATTGTACATGCAGTGATAATTTCATAGTGCCAGGTATTGTTGTGTGCCACTGATATATTCATTGAGACCCAGAGGTAACGTTCTACCTACTTCACTATGACATATTCACTAACGACATAATGAGTGTGTCCCAAATGGCACCCTTTTCACAAATATTCCCCATAGGCTCTGGACAAAAGTAGTGCACTACATAGGGAATAGGGTGCCATTTGGGACTATGACAAAATCACTAAGTGCTTTCGAGTGGTACTGCAGGCCGACCTTCACTCAGAAATAAGGGTTCCAAAAGGGTTCTTCGGCTGTCCCCATAGGAGAAAGGGTTCTACGTGGAATCCCAAAAGGTTCTACCTGGAACCAAAAAGAGATCTTTAAAGGATTCTCCTATGGGGACAGCTGAATAACCCTTTTTCTAAGAGTGTACCTACCGCCCTGGTCCTGTCATAATTATTTCCACTTGTCTAAGAGTGGATTTGAGGCCACTGGAAATCAAGTGTGAAAGGTGACATCATACATTGAGAAAGGTTTTTTGGTCACTGCTACGTTTGCTGAGACTGAGAGGTCAATGGTTTTATAGAGCCTGTGCTCTCTGCATGTGTAAATTCACCATCACTTTACAGTATGACATCATGGCTGATGAGCTAACCATATCAAAGTTTCATAGGATGAGTCACCTAGTTGGTTGATGCAGTGTATCTAAGTATGTGCTGTATGTATGCTTCGGTCCCGTTGCTACAATGCTGGGAGTCAGTTGGCCACTGAGTTTCAGGCATTCATCAATAGCCTGGAATACCTCAGAGAATTAGGACTACCGCTTCTGAATGGGGAGGGGATTTTGCTTCACTGATATTCCTTATAGCAGTATGAAACAGAATAACACTTATCAAATTTATTTAACATTTTATTCAATGTAATCTCGTAAATGGACATTCACTCAACGTTAACAAAACAAAACAAAGGACATGATCATGGTCTTCAGGAAACAAAGTCGCCCCCCCCCCCCACATCACGGACAAACTGAAATGGTCCACCCACACAGATAGCGTGGAAGATGAAGAAATTTGGCTTGTCACCTAAAACACTGACAAACCTTTACAGATGACCAATCGAGAGCATCCTGTTAGGCTGTATCACCGCCTGGCATGGAAACTGCACCGCCCTCAACCACATAGCTCTTCAGAGGGTAGTGCGGTCTGCACAACGCATCACTGGGCACAAACTACCTGCCCTCCAGGACACCTACAGCACCCGATGTCACAGGAAGGCCAAAAAGATCATCAAGGACAACAACCACCCGAGCCACTGCCTGTTCACCCCGCTATCATTCAGAAGGCGAGGTCAGTACAGGTGCATCAAAGCGGGGACCTAGAGACTGAAAAACAGCTTCTATCTCAAGGCCATCTGTTAAACAGTCATCACTAACGTTGAATGGCTGCTGCCAACATACAGACTCAAATCTCTGGCTACGTTAAGAGCATTATTTAATAAAGGTATCACCAGTCACTTTAAATAACGCCACTTGAATAATGTTTACATATCCTACATTACTCATCTCATATGTATATACTGTACTCTATACCATCTACTGTATCTTGCCTATGCCACACGGTCATCGCTCATCTATATATTTATATGTACATACTCTTATTCATCCCTTTACATTTGTATGTATAAGGTAGTTTTTGTGAGTTTGTTAGATTACTTGTTAGATATTACTATTACTGCACGGTCGGAACTTGAAGCATAAGCATTTCGCTACACTCGCATTGCTAACCATGTGTATATGACCAATACAATTTGATTTGATTTAACAGAGGAAGAAAGGAAGAACGTTTTAAATCCATAGACCATATGCAGTAATTGTATGGTTTGATTGAAATGTTCTTCCCGGGTAGAGAAAAAGGACAAAGAAAACCAACATGTGCATTTGTCTGCATGTGCAGTTTAACCAAGCAGAATATAGGTCAGACGTGAAGTATCTGATGCTACTTGATCTACTGCTTCTGGAGCTGATGTAATGCCATCTCTTGGATATTGACAAAATGGAATATGATCATCACAAATTGTACATGCTTCAAGTCTGTGAAATCTCATTATGGACTTATGTTTTATCCTCTCTCCCCCACCTCCACCCCACTCCCCCAAGAACATGAAGGCAAAAGGTTAATACCAATACGTATGAGATAAATTGGAAGAGGAGGACAAAAAAAATACAATCCCTCCATTAACCCTGTGAGATGTTTGCCTTTCTTCACTGTGGGCACGCTTCTAATCACCCATATGCTCCTGCAGCTAATTCTCCCAGCGCCGCGCTGTGGGCGGATACTATCAGCCCCATTGCCCTTTAAAAGATAAAAAAGAGATGACCTTGTATAAGAGATGACCTTATATAGGAGAGATGACCTTGTCTCTCCTTGTATACTGTATATCAGACAGTGCCACAATATTGGATATTTTCATATTCTTCACCGGTTCCGGTTAGGGATTTGGAATATTTCCTCTTGCTCCACACGCAGAGCACTGGGTGGAATTACACTCACGTTTTGGAAAAGGAACTGCATGATAGGTTCATTTATTTGCATATAAACTGCGATAAATTGTAATCTGAAATCAACTAAAGCTAAGCACAGCTTTAATTCATTTTTTACTGTATTTTACTGTCCCTGGACTTTCTCTCCCTGCTTTGACCACCTCTCTCAGATGACCATTCAACCCATGAACTTTCTAATGACTGTCCATCTCATGATGTTGTGATGTTGTTTTTAAATTGCATGTCTTTTTTTGTTTCTTAAAGGCGCTTTGAGATTCTTTATGTAATGATTAGCTCCATAAAAGTTGAATCAAGTATTAATATTATTATTAATACCAGGAATGTGACATTCAAATCATAATTTCAACAAGAAAATGTCTTATGTAATACACACGCACAGCAAGGTGAAGAAAAGTAAGTGCACAGCACTGTAGTTTGAGGAGAGTAATTGACTACAACAGTGGCGGTCGGTGCCGTTTAAGATGAGGGAGGACCATTTTCTTTTATGAGCATGGCCTTATTTCTATTAAAGCATATTGGATGACTGTCATTCATATTCCATTCACCCAGCTCAATGTAACATTGATAGGTTTAGGCTACTACAGTACATGATTCTCAAATGTTCCCTATAGCCGTCATGAGGTTGGTACAACATAGCCTATGAATGAAAGTTTATAACATAGGTGTACACAGTTCGAGAGAAATTTGAGTAATCAAGGTGACAGTGACACATTCAATATCGCCTTGTACACTCTTGCCTGCGTCTAGCTGATCTAGGTTGTAATCATTAGTCCAACTGTTGCAAACGAGAGTTTCTATTGGACAAATTCAGGTATGTTTTTCACTGTTTCATTCCATATGCTTCAGTTTAAAAGAAAGATTTTTCAACAGAATCAGTGGAATGAATACACACCTGATCACCTGCAAACGCTTTCACTTCCATAGCATTCACATACAAACAGCATATTCACTTTGCTCGTTACATAATTCCTTCTCGCATCTACGCACTCTCCTCCTCTCACCTTTTCCCTTTGCTTGTGGACACAACAGCTCTCTGTGAGCAGGTGATAAAACCTTCCCAAGCCAAACCTTCATATTGTGAAATCAAATTTTATTTGTCACATGCACCTCATACAACAGGTGTAGACCTTACAGTGAAATGTTTACTTACAAACCCTTAAACAACAATGCAGTTTTAAGAAATACCCTCTCAAAAAAGTAATAGATAAGAAAAACAAATAATTAAAGAGCAGCAGTAAATAACAATAGCGATGTTTATACAGGGGGTACCGGTACAGAGTCAATGTCAAGGTGCGGGGGCAACGGTATCGGGGCAATTGAGTTAATATGTACATGTAGATGGAGTTATTAAAATGACTATGCATAGATAATAACAGAGAGTAGCAGCAGCATTCCAGAGGGGGGGCAATGCAAATAATCCGGGTAGCAATTTGATTATGGCTTGGGGGTAGAAGCTGTTTAGGAGCCTCTTGGACCTAGTCTTGGTGCTCCGGTACCGCTTTCCGTGTGGTAGCAGAGAGAGCAGTGTATGACTAGGGTAACTGGAGACTTTGAGCATTTTCAGGGCCTTCCTCTGACACCGCCTGGTATAGAGGTCCTGGATGGCAGGAAGCTTGGCCCCTGGTGATTTACTGTGCCGTACGCACTACCTACCCTCCGTAGTGACTTGCGGTTGGAGGCCGAGCAGTTGCCATACCAGGCAGTGATGCAATACATCAGGATGCTCTCGATGGTGCAGCTGTAAAAGCTTTTGAGGGTCTGAGGACCCATGCCAAATCTTTTCAGCTCCTGAGGGGGAATAGGTTTTGACGTGCCCTCTTCACGATTGCCTTGGTGTGCTTGGACCATGTTAGTTTATTGGTGATGTGGATGCCAAGAAACTTGAAGCTCTCAACCTGCTCCACTACAGCCCCGTCGATGAGAATGGGGGCGTGCTCGGTCCTCCTTTTCCTGTAGTCCACAATCATCGCCTTTGTCTTGATCACTTCGAGGGAAAGGTTGTTGTCTCTGACCTCCTCCCTATAGGCTGTCTCATCATAGTCGGTGATCAGGCCTACCACAGGTGTGTCATCAGCAAACTTAATGATGGTGTTGGAGTCGTGCTTGGCTGTGCAATCATGCGTGAACAGGGAGTACAGGAGGGGCTGAGCACGCACCCCTGAGGGACCCCGTGTTGAGGATCAGCGTGGCGGATGTTACCTACCCTTGCCACCTGGGGGAGGCCCGTCAGGAAGTCCAGGATCCAGTTGCAGAGGGAGGTGTTTAGTCCCAGGCTCCTTAGCTCAGTGATGAGTTTTGAGGGCACTATGGTGTTGAACGCAAAGCTGTAGTCAATGTATAGCATTCTCACATAGGTGTTCCTACTGTCCAGGTGGGAAAGGGCAGTGTGGAGTGCAATAGAGATTGCATCATCTGTGGATTTGTTGGTGCGGTATGCAATCAGGAGGATAGAATCATGGTCAGATTTGCCAAATGGAGGGAGAGGGAGAGCTTTGTGTGAAGTAAAGGTGGTCTAGAATTTTTTTCTTCTGGTTGCACTAGGAGCGACACACTAGGAGCGACATATATTGCACGTATTTGCATAGGTTCTCTGTCTTACCAGAGGCTGTTGTTCTCTCCTGCCGATGGAGTGTATAACCCACCAGCTGTATGTTCTTAATGCCGTTGTTCAGCCATGACTCGGTGAAACATAAGATATTACAGTTTTTAATGCCCCATTAGTAGGATATATATGCTTTCAGCTTGTCCCTTTTATTTTCCAGCGATTGAACATTAGGTAGCAGGACGGAAGGCAGATTAGCCACTCGTCGCCTGATCCTCGCAAGGCACCCTGATCTTTTTCCACGAAATCTCAGTTTTCTCCAGCAAATCACAGGGATCTGGGCCTGGTTTGGTGTCTGTAGTAGGATATCCCTCCCGTCCGACTCATTGAAGAAGAATTCTTCGTCTAGTTTGATGTGAGCAATTGCAGTTCTGATGTCCAGAAGCTAATTTCAGTCATAAGAGATGATACCAGCAACATTATGTATGGTTGGCATGGTTGGTTAAGAACCGATAACTTCTTATGGCTCCAGGGGCAGTATTGAGTAGCTTGGACGAAAGGGCCCAGAAATTAGAAACTTGAATGAGGCTTCGACTGTGTTTTGGGCCTGAATAAGAGCTGAATGAGTCAGGTTACTGGCAGAGAGCCATTTCCTGATCACGCGCATTTCACATGATATCGACCTGCATTCCATTGCTTCTCTAGACACAAAGGAATTCTCCGGTTAGAAATTTATTGAAGATTTATGATAACATCACCCTAAAGATTGATTCTATACTTAGTTTGAAATGTTTCTTCGACCTATAATATAACTTTTTTATGTTTTTGTCCGAAGTTATGCTGGACCTGCAGGAGTGTTAGGATATGTGTACATAACGCGCTAACAAAAGTAGCTACTTGGACATAATGGATATTATCGAACAAATCAAGCATTTATTGTGGAACTAGGTTTCTGTGAGTGAATTCTGATGAAGATCATCAAAGGTAAGGGAATATTTAGAATGTCATTTCTGGTTTCTGTTGACTCCAACATGGCGAAACATTTGATTTATTTCTGAGCACCGTCACAGATTATTGCATGGTTTGCTTTCTCCGTAAAGTTTTTTTGAAATCTGACACAGCGGTTGCATTAAGGAGAGGTATATCTATAATTCCATGTGTATAACTTGTCTACATTTATGATGAGTTTATCTGTTGAATCGATGTGGCTATGCAAAATCACTAGATGTTTTTGGAACTAGTGAATGTAATGCGCCAATGTACACTCAGATTTTTTAAATATAAATATAAACTTTATCAAACAAAACATACATGTATTGTGTAACATGAAGTCCTATGAGTGTCATCTGATGAAGATCATCAAAGGTTAGTGATTAATTCTTCCTCTCTTTGGCTGGAAAAATGGCAAAGTTTTTCTTTGGCTTGGTGGTGACCTAACATAATCGTTTTTGGTGCTTTCGCTGTAAAGCCTATTTGAAATCGGACACTGCGGTGGGTTTAACAACAAGATTACCTTTAAAACGGTATTAGATACATGTATTTTTGAGGAATTTTAATAATGAGATTTCTGTTATTTTGAATTTGGTGCCCTGCACTTTCACTGGCTGTTGTCATATCATCCAGTTAACGGGATTGCAGCCCTAAGAAGATAAGGCAGCAGCCCTCCCCTTCGGCACCATCCTACTACCAAAAGCTTACCATAACCTCTAACTGCTACACACAGCCTAAATCGTTGTCACCATTATTAGCTAACTTCATAGTCAACATAGCTACTAGAACTAACGTGTTAGTAAACCCGCTACAATCATGCAGTACAGTGCATAGCAAGCAGTTTAGCAGTTACACCAGCGGGCCCCAGTGGCAATGAATTAATAAACTTTTTGAACTACTCACCACAATCTATGCACTGCAGTGCTAGCTAGCTAGCTGTAGCTTATGCTTTCAGTACTAGATTCATTCTCTGATCCTTTGATTGGGTGGACAACATGTCAATTCATGCTGCAAGAGCTCTGATATGTTGGAGGACGTCCTCCGGAAGTTATCATAATTACTGAGTAAGTCTATGGATGGGGGTGAGAACCATGAGCCTCCAAGTTTTTTTTATTGAAGTCAATGTACGCAGAGGAGGACAGAAACTAGCTTCCCTCCGTCTACACCATGGTGCTTCCCCAGAGAGTGCTGTTGAGGCTACTGTAGACCTTCATTGCAAAACAGTGTGTTTTAATATATATTGTTGCTGGCCACCTAGCTACAGTATTCTTCCTTCCTTGTCCCTTGGCAACGGCAATGAAGATAGGTCATAGTGAACAAACAGACCACATCAAACACCATCTATATATTACAGAGATAAAAGTAATTATGTTTAGAGGAAATCAATAGCAGACTGGTGACTGGTCAGTACAACAAGATGAAGAAGCCCTGCATGTTTTGGGGTCAGCTTACCGGGAACATTGGCCCAAATGATATCATTTTTCTGTCATTAAAATCAAAGTGTGATATTAGGATCTGATGGAAATGCGTTTTAGAATATTCTTAAATTTAATTGATTGAACATGTGGCTTATAAAGAGTTAGACTTAGTTAATAAATATAATGCATACTTAAAAACCAAATTGTGAATCACTCATCTTATATAAGACGATAAAGTTGTGGAATCTAATTACCATCAGAAGACACTGATGGTAATGTAAAAAGCTCAGAGGGTTCATAAGGAATTTTTTAACATCTTATTGAAAAGTCTCGCACAGTTTCAAGCTCTGTTAATCCAGGGTTATAGATGTGAAAGTGGATTCCCCCAATGGGATTCGAATCACCAATCATCCTCTCCAAAGACAGTGGTTGTAACCGAAGATATTGAGTATCGAATACAATTGTTTTGAGCTTTGCTACCTTATATTGCATATTGTAAACGACTCACTTAATCAACAAAATAAAGTTAAAGTGTCTCTTATACCCCTCAAAGCTGGGCATAAACACACACACGCACGCGCACATGCACACACACAAATCTGTTTTCTGGGATGGAGCCACAGACTCCCTGTTGTTGTTCCATCTCTGCCAATTGTACAGAGCTCAGATTTCGTGGATGGGCTGTCTGTTGTCAGTGAGGCTCGCATCCGGCCTGGGGATTTGACACAATGCGTCTATTGCTTCAATGAAAGTGCTCAAAGTGGAGAGGGGAAAAAATGACTTGGCTCAACGACATTGGTGACATGCACCCGTTGTCCCTGTCTCCCGATGTGTTGCTGCTTCAAATTACCCTGGCCATGGCTGTTGCATGATTGCATGATTTCTCACCACATGGTGGAAACTATGCTGCCCTGCTGCCCATTCATTGTAAATGAATACAACCCCAAACCCCCCCTTTGGAAAGAATCCATTTGAATGGTCTCCGTCCCAGACAGAGATGGGCTTGTGTCGGTACGTGCCAACCAGTTCAGAAGCCACATTCTTGGGGAGTGAAGTGGAGTGAGTGGAGGCCTAGGTTGCATCCCAAATGGAAATCTACATGTATTCCCTACATAGTACACTACTTTTGACCAGGGCTTTGATCAAAAGTAGTGCACTATATAAGGAGTAGTGTGCTATTTGTGATACAGCCCCGGCCTGCAGACAAAGACATAGCTCCCCCTAGTTCTGCAGTCAGAAGAACAAAACAGCATCATTACTGTTAATTGTTCATGAACATTTCTGTACATCCTTGATGGTGCAAATAGCACCTCCTGAATGCCCAGGGCTGTGTTATGTTTTGTCAAATCTACCAGAGCAAGACATTGTTTTCCTGTGTGGAATGATCACTGAAATGGTCTGCTTTTTTATGTTGATGTCTCTTAACCTTCTGTGTACAACACCAAGATATATACCTACTAACATTTGTTGCTTGGCAATAAAGTGTTATTTTTCTGCAGATGCATGAGAACAGATCAGTTTGAAGATCAGTAAGAGACCTCTGCTCTTGATCATAGATATTGCGCTCGCTAGACAAGAGGACCTGACCCAACGTTTCAATTTAACTTGTAAAGCTCAATATTAAAATTGTAAATTTCGATTTGTAGCATGTTTTGATTGAACAACTTCTGTGCATGTTGCACTCTCTTCTTGCAGGACAAAATGCACTTGGACTATAGCACTACTATATTTCTGTGCGTCTGCACAATTTTAAGCTGTGCTTGCAGTAAATACCCCCACCACCAACACCATCCTAAATAGTCCCTTTCATTCTCCTCCTGTCTGGGGTCCAGCTACCTGCCCACCCCTAGCATGCAATGAGAGAGACCAGGGGCTCACTCCTCTTTACAATGCCAGAGAGACCACCCTCTTCAGTCTCCGAGCTATGTTCCGACTCACTCACAGTCGGGACATTCACAAACATGGGATGCGAGCCATTTCCTTCTGCTAGCATCTCCCATTTGCTCAGACATGGAGACAGAGGATGCGTCTCCAATATTGGCAACTTATTCACATTGGGCCCTGGTCCAAAGTAGTGCACTATGTAGGGAAAATGGTACCATTTGGGATGCACCCCTACGAGGGCAACGCCACATACCGAGCCAAGATTCCCAAGTGGTGAGAAATCACATAGCTATGTCCCCAGTGAATGTATGTGTGTGAATGTGTGTGTGATCCCAAAACAAGAAAGCATAGCCAGAAAGTGTCTGGCACGAGGCCAGAATGCCAAGTTCACAGATCCCCATTCAGTAGGAAGACAGCCCAAAACCAAAAACCTATTTTAGGTCTACATGCTATAGCCTATACGAGATTCAGATTGTAACAATGTCTAGGTTTTATAGAACATTTATGTACAGTAAGTAAAGAAGACCAGGCGTTGTTCTGAAAGACCTTGCAAGACTGTATCAAAAAACAAACAAAAAATGTATATTGTTACTGGTGGTTCATTATAACACTGCATAGTTCTGTGGGTTTGAAGGGTTAACCATCGGGCACCTAGAAGTCATTATCCCTTCCCTCCTGATCAAACTGGGGTGGTGTAGTCGTACTATACATCCCAAGTGGCACTCTTTTCCCTTTTTGGTGCACTACTTTTGACCAGCGCCCATAGGGAAGTGGGCCAATGGGGGCGGCAGGTAACTTTGTGGTTAAGTGCGTTGGGCCAGTAACCGAAAAGTCACTGGTTCAAATCCCAGAGCCAACTTTGTGAAAAATCTGTCAATATGCCCTTGAGCAAGACACTTAACCCTAATTGCTCCTATAAATCGATCTGGACAAGAGCGTCTGCTAAATATTGTAAATGTAGAAATGGAAGTGCACTATATAAAGAATTAGGTGCCATTTGGGGCACGGCCATTTGGTACTTTATCATAACGGCACACAGCAGTTACACTTGCAAAGAAAACAGTTGATATGTTTTACAATGTAAATTTCCCTGTGTGCGTACTGTCTGGAGAAATAGGCCATTGCTCCCATAGGAAATAACATACCTGTCAAAAATGTAAATGTGATTTAACCAAATAGCAACGATGAAAAGTGCAGTGTGTGTATGTTTGTGTTTAACTGTGTTTGTGTGTGTATGTGTGCCCTATTCAGGTCAAGAGTCTGGCAGTAAGTGGATTAATCACTGTCACCTGGGCACCGCAGAGCAGCAATTTAGATGCTAAGTACAGTCTTTAAACATATATCTTTAGTTAAAACAGTGGGGAAGCAGAGAAGAGACCACACAGTGGAGAGAGGAGGAGGAGAGTTATGACAAACAGAAAGCTCATGTATTAACTGTAATTTTATGCAGTGCCAGCCGCCAGGTTATGAGGAACAGAAATGTTTTTTCTGTTGCATTTGTTGGGGACAAACTGTTCATAGATCAAGCTGTTAAGGAGGAGGAGGTTGGTTGTTTTTAGCGATTTAGCACAAAACGTCCTTTTATTTTCCATGAGGAGGAAATGTTAAAAACATAACCCGTTTCCAATACTCACATAAAGCCCCTCTTTCTTGTGTCACACAAATCACTGGGGGAAAATAATCTTGTGATGGAAGACTTTCTAGTTGTCTCCAAAGCATTTTTTACCTATAAAATTAAGATGATGATGGGACTTGCTTCACTTTTGATGGTATTGAGCACACAATTCCTTTCTAGAACTAGCTGTCACTGGAAATATTTATATTACAACAACATGGTGAGACATCAAAATCCTGCTCATAACATGCTGATCCGATTCTATCACTTAAAACCAAACTGAACATCTAGGATCGCTCCTAATCACTAAAAGAGCGCCAGAAAGGTGACATTTGTCCAGCACTAGGTTGGCGGTTGGTGTCCTGTCCAAGCCTCCAGATGCACAGGAGGACCTAGTACCAGATCATCTTCAGACTGACAGAGCTGACCTCTGGACTTGGAGCCCAAATGAAAAACACCTGTATTGGAAGGAAAAAATAAGCACCCCTTAATCCAGTTGCAGCCCCTCTCAGGTCTCAGGTTGTGTCCCAAATGGCTGCCTATTGCCTGTATAGTGCACTACGTTTGACAGGACCCCTGTAGGACCTGGTCAAAAGTGATACACTACAGTATATATGGAATAGAGTGACATTTAGGACGCAGCCTGAGTCAGTGACCTGGGCCACTGTCTGTCTGAGTTATTGGCACTTGACCAAGCTGCAGGTTGACCTCAGTCTTCAACTCTCTGTACAACCGAGGAATCACCTACCAGGCGTTTATCTCTATGGGGAGTCTGGCCATCATATTTTTGTTGCATCCCAAATTGCACCCTATACACTATACAGTGCATTACTTTTGATCAAAATATCTCTAAGATCCCTATGGGCCCCTGTCAAAAGTAGTGCACTATATAGAGAGTAGGGTGGCATTTCGGACATTGAATTTGAATTTACTTCCCAGTGGGGGACATGTACTTGGGCCAACAGTGCAGTTGTATACCTTCTGAATGGTGGATACTTCAACTGGTGGATCAGTTGCCCATCTCAAAGCCAGGTCAGGTCAAGTGTATTACAGTGCTGAGGTGCACAACAGTATCTTTTCCAAGGACAAGTAACTTGTTCCAACTGAAGATAGTAAGACAGGGTCCTTGGGTTATCTCTCTGGCTATTGCCCCACTACTGCCTATCTAGTGATGGTGCTAGGAGATGGTGCTGCGCTAATTAGCATGTATTCTGACTTCAGTGTCTTCGTGCTATCTGCAAAGTGAACTGCAGTATCCCAACATACTGTATACCAGCTATACAGTACACGGCTACGAACTATAATATTAATGACTGTTCACAATAATCACACACCGGTGGAGGCTCCTCAGAGGAAATCCTCAGTGAATTTCATAAAAATAAAATGTGTGAAACATCTAAAAAGTTATCCTTTTTTCAGATAAAACTATAATAAATATATTCACGTCACCAAACAATTGATTAAAACACACTGTTTTGCAATTAAAGTCTGCAGTAGCCTAAGCAGCACTCTGTAGGGTAGTACCATGGTGAAACCAGAGGACAGCTAGCTTCCATCCTCCTCTGGGTACATTGAATTCAATACAAAACCTAGGAGTCTCGTAGTTCTCACCCCCTCCATAGACTTACACAGTAATTATGATAACTTCTGGAGGACGTCCTCCAACCTATCAGAGATCTTCCAGCATGAACTGACATGTTGTACACCCAATCAAAGGACAAGAGAATTAATCTAGTACTAAAAGCATAAGCTACAGGTAGCAGTGAATAGAATGTGGTGAGTAGTTGACTCAAAGAAAGAGAAAGACAATAGTCGTACAGTTTTGAACAAATACATTTCTTTAAAAATGGAGAAGTAAGAGAGAGTTATTTTGTATTTTTTTCCCCCTTTCACATTCACTTACTTAGCTAGCAAATGCAGTTAGCTAGTTTACCTTACTCAAACACCTGGCTCAAACAGAGAGATGCTATGTTATCTAGCTGACTATAACTATCCAACACAATGCTGGAACTCTTTCAAGTCAAGGTACGTTTTTGGTTTTATTAATTTATTGTAACTGCTGGTGTAACTGCTAAATTGCTTACTTTTTTGTACACTCTACTGCACGACTGTAGTGGTTTTACTAATGTCTTAGTCCTATTAGCTACGTTCACTATAATGAAAAACAAACCTGAATTTGTCCAATAGAAACTCTCGTTTGCAAATGTTGCACCCTAGATCAGCTAGATGCAGGCAAAAGTGTGCAAGGAGATATTGCATGTGTCACTGTCTGTCTATGTGTCACTGTCTGTCCCCACAACAATGTTCTCTCGACCTGTGTACATCTACGTTGTAAACTCTAATTCATAGGCTACGTTGTAGCATCCTCATGATGGGTATAGGGCACATTTGAGTATCATGTAGTAGCCTAAAACCTATCACTGTTACATTGAGTTGGGTGAATGAATATGAATGACAGTCATCTAATATCCTGCAATAGAAATAAGGCCATGCTCATTAAAAACAATGTGTGTCCTCCCTCATCTTAAACGGCACCGACCACTACTGACGTACACATACCCATTTGAGCATTCAGCACATAGAGAATATTGCATCACCCCATTGTCTATGCCTTTCCATATACAGTATAAGGCCTCAAGTCAATTAATTTCTGCAAAACAACTGATATCATTATTCAAACCTCCTTTAAAATAACCAACCACAGAGACTATTGTGCATAACAATAGCTTACTTTGTCAATGACCCGAGCTCGCTCCGAGCTCCCCTGTAGACTTGCCGCATAAATGTAGTGGAACATTTCAGAGGAGGAGGGTGATGCAGGTCCGTGTGTGTTATGTAATAGACTGACAGGTTGAAACAGTACTGCGATCCAACTCGCCCAAGATATCCCACTCCCACCTTGGCTCAGAAACACAAGCCTGTGTCTGTGTGTACATGTGTGAACCTGTGCGTGTGTATGTATACGTGTGTGTGTGTGTGTGCGTGTGTGTGTGTGTGTGTGGGGTACAAGCCTGTTTTCTGACATTCTCATTCTCCCCACCTCTCTCTTCCAATCCAGTCACTACATGCATGCAACTCAGTGTTCCTGACAAGAATATAAATCATTTGATGGACAGTTACATTTTTCTAAGATGGGAAACAAATGGAGAACATTTCTCAAGTTATTGCATTCCTCTTTTATACATAGCATGTTTTGTTGCTTAATAATGATGGTGATGGAAAAGGAAAACAACTTGCTCAATGTGATGGTGCTGCTTTCGAAAAACATTTGACTGCATAGTACAGTGGTATTCAAATCTTACCCTATGAGGTTCGGAGCCTGCTGGTTTTCTCTTCCACCTGATAATTAATAGCAAATAACAGGTGTCCCAGGTCTAAATCAGTCCCTGATTAGAGGGGAACAATAAAACAAATGGCAGTGGAACTGGCTTCGAGGACCCGATTTGAGTTTGACGGGCATAGTAGATCAATCTCAGTAGGGGAGGTTAAATCTGAACAGACCGAGACATATGATTCTGCAGCTGCATAAAACATCAAGAAGTTGGCCACAGCTGAGGTATACAGTAAAGTGCTTTCACCAAACTATGGTTTGCTGGCTAGCTAGCCTACATTTAACAAACAGAGTCAGTTTTCATTCTAACAATTTCATTTAGATATTGAATCGTATATATTTTAGTATGTGTGAGAATCCTTGAAACAGAAAACATATTCAGACAATACCCTCTCTAAAACATTACAGAACTTTACAGGCTTTGCCCACAAAATAAATTTAAATAATCAAAGCTTTATCGAAGCTGCTGAGGTGTAAGTTGTCAGCTGCAGGGCTCGCTGCCATTCACACACACACACACACACACACACACACACACACACACACACACACACACACACACACACACACACACACACACACACACACACACACACACACACACACACACACGGCATAGTGGGGTCTTCATTACAGATGTTACCCAGCCCTGAACGTAGGGTCAGTATATCTGGTGCTTTTGAGCCACATATTTGCAGATTGACTGACAGGTTAAATCATTTTGGATTGGCTAGATGGCTAGCTAATGTTTTTGTTTGAAAATGCATCTGGACACATTACCAGCTTTTTTGTTTCACCTGCCTGCCATTTCCTGATCCTTTGAGAGTATCATTTCAGGAGTAGACTGAAGTGTAGAGGAATGCAGCAATGCTGAGGCAGAGGGCTGTGGGGTGAGCTTTTTGGCGCCCAGAGCTGCTAAGGCATCAGCCAGTTGGCTACACAGAGTGGAAGAGGAGAAGTCCAGTGGCTGTAAGACTCAGGTTGGTCCCCAGACTTGCCTTCTACAAGATCACCAGCAGACTCCATCACCATCATCTACCATCCCTCTGACCAGCTGCCTTCGCTCAAGCTATTAACTGACCCTTCCCGTCTTCTGAGGATGCAGCTTTCAAAGACTTGGCCTCTATTGGTTGACCTGTCATGATACTGCTTATTGCTTGCTTGTTTTTTGCTCTTGAAGCGATTTGAGATACTATGAAAAGCGTTATAGGAGTTTAATACATCATTATACGTTTTGAGGTGAGAAATGTGGTGGTTACTCAAGTTACTACTATATTGTTATGCTAACCAACCAGTGGGAGAGATGAGGAAGCACTTGAGGCTATTTCCTCTCTATAGGAAAGCGTTTTCATATCCCGTTCCTTTTCTAGCATATGAGGGCTCTTCCCACTGGCGCAATGCTTGTGGGGTGACAGTACATGTTTGTATGAGTTTTTGTGTGTGTGCTTGGGTGCATGTGTGAGCTGTCTCCCCAAAGCCTTTTATCACAGTGGGAAAATAAGACTGAATCACAAATGGCACCCTATTCCCTATATAGTGCACTACTTTTGACCAGAGCTCCATGTGCCCTGGTCAAAAGGAATTCAATATATAGCGAATAGGGTGCAATTTGATACGCAAGCTGGGTGAAATTTTCTTATCCATCAGTCTACAATACCTCACGTATTGCAGCATTATTGTTATTATTCACACCTTTTCCAATCTATTCAAACTTTCTTAGAGAGAGAAGTAATGCTGAGACACACAAAGAAAAATCTCATTTTCATCTCTTGTTTTTCCCATAAAACTGGCATGTATTGTAAAAAGGTATCATGTATTCTTTTCCCTGCTGGCGACTCATTTCTGGCCTTGGTATCTCCATCATGACTCATAACATCACAATAGAAATGAAAAACATTCCCCTACACTGCTGTCAGTGCTGGAACTCATTTCCTCTGTGCAGATTGCTGTGTATCTGAGGAAACAACACTAGAGTTGTGTGTTCCGTACATTGTGCACTACTTTTGAACACGACTCATAGGGCTTTGGACAAAAGTAGTGCACTATGTAGGGAATAGGGTGCCATTTGGGATGCAGATATATTGGAGCTGTTAGCTAGCTGTGATGATTCAGAGGGTCTGGTCCCTGTTTTTGCGCCCACCTCCTCACCCCTTGTTCACCCCTCCCTCAGACAAATAGTGTATATTTCTAAAGGAATTCCCTTGGTGTGGGAGTGGACCTTGTGCAGATGTTGGATGTTGGAATTCAGCCATTTTACTCTGCAGAATATCCCCCTCTTATAATCTCTTCCCTCTTTCCCTTTCTTTTTCTATCCAACTCCTGCCTTCTGCACACAACGACACGCAGAAGCAAAATGCATATGGTGGAATGCAGCCCTTTCACTCAGCAGACACCCCTATCTTTTTATTTTTCTAACTCTGCCTTATTCTGCACTTAGACGCAACCTCTGTACTTGCTTATTTATTCACTCACATAAACACACAAGTTATGCATCCAAACCGCTGGTCCCAGGTTTTTTCATGACCAGTCGTGGAAGCAAAATGTCTGCTGTAAAAGTGGAGCACTAGGAGCAGTAGGAGAACAATGGGACGAACTACACACGCAACACAAAGAGATGGATTTTCAACATTGAATACTCTGATAGGAACACTGCACAACACAACAACACATTGAATTCAAGTCCATCCAAAAAGCAGGTCAAACATGAAAAAGGCAGAGAAATAGAAGAAGTCATTGATTGATGTTTTATGACATAACAGAGTTTGACATTTTGATAGCCTGGTTTTATTGCAACTTCTCCATAGCCATGTTTTATGGTGGTGGGAGGGAAGGAGGGAGGGAGGGAGGGAGGGAGGAGTGGTGGAGGGAGGGGAGGGAGGGAGGAGTGGAAGGAGGGAGTGGTGAAGGGAGGGAGGGTGGCAGGGGTCCAAGAGAAGACTGTCTGTTTCTCTAATCCTCTTTCTCTCTCACTCAGCTGGTGGGGGCCTACTGGGGAGTCCTGCTTCACCATCTGTACCAGAAACACACAATAGTGGATGGGATCTGTATGAATACTATAAATCATTACTGTACCAAGTTCTCTGGTATAGAGACAGATATGAGAAACATGTACTCAAAGAACCATAACGCATTCATATGTATATTTGACATGATGCAGTTATACTCTTACGCAAAATACTGCATTATCGCACACCCGTTGTATAATGTTGCATGTTCTTTTAAAGCAACAAGTGAGAGTGTAACTTGAGAATTTTGACTGATTTCGACTATCTAGCAACAGTTATTTATTCTAAATTTGTGCGTCATTCCATCACGTGTAAAGTCTGTTTCCATGTGGTGGTTTCATGGCATCGACCTCTAGCATTCCAGACAGTGTGTATCCATGGTGATTCCATAAAATTACCTAGGGTGTCACGTTCTGACCTTAGTTCCTTTGTTTTGTCTTTGTTTGAGTATGGTCAGGGCGTGAGTTGGGGTGGGCCGTCTGTTTGTTTTTCTATGTTGGTTTTTGTGTTCGGCCTAGTATGGTTCTCAATCAGAGGCAGGCGTCATTAATTGTCTCTGATTGAGAATCATACTTAGGTAGCCTGGGTTTCATTTTGGTTTGGGGGTGTTTGTTTCCATGTGAGTGTTTGGGCCACACGGTACTGTTTTGGGTTTCGTTCACATCGTTTATTGTTTTGTATTTCAGTGTTCAGTTCGTTTTGAATAAATCATCATGAACACTTACCACGCTGCACTTTGGTCCAATCCTTCTTCCACCTCTGAATGCCGTTACATAGGGTGACAAATTACAATCAGGAGCTGGCATATTAGGACATATTTACAATGCCATCAGAAAGTTCACACCCCTTGACTTTTTCCACATTTTGTTGTGTTACAAAGTCGTATTAAAAAGGATTTGTAATTTTTTTGTCAACGATCTACACAAAATACTCTGTAATGTCCACGTGGAAGAAGAATTCAATTATTCAAATCATTTTTTTTACTTAATGGAAAATAAAACACGAATATATCTTCATTAGGTAAGTATTCAACCCCCTTAGTCGATACATAGAATCCCCTTTGGCAGCGATTACAGCTGTGAGTCTTTTTAGGTAAGTCTCTAAGAGCTTTGCACACCTGGATTGTACAATATTTGCTGATTATTCTTAAAAAACATCTTCAAGCTCTGTGAAGTTGGTTGTTGATCATTGCTAGACAGCCCTTTTCAAGTCTTGCCATATATTTTCAAGACAACCTTTTAAGTAAAACATGTAACTAGGCCAATCAGGAACATTCAATGTTGTCTTGGTAAGTAACTTCAGTGTATATTTGGCCTTGTGTTTTAGGTTATTTTCCTGCTTAAAGTGAATTAGTCTCCTAGTATCTGTTGGAAAGCAGACTGAAGCAAGTTTTCCTCTAGGATTTTGCAGTATTGTCACGACTTCTGCTGAAGTCGAAGCCTCTCCTTGTTCGGGCGGTGCTAGGCGGTCGACGTCACCGGTTTTCTAGCCATCATTGATCCATTTTCCATTGGTTTTGTCTTCCTACACACAATCCCATTAATTACCTGTTGTGTATTTAACCCTCTGTTTCCCCTCATGTCTTTGTCAGAGATTGTTTGTTATTCAGTGTTGTGTTGTTTTTGTATCGGTGCGCGACGGGTCCTCGTACCCACTTTGTTTGTTACATTTAGTGTTTGGAGTATGTTTTGTTTATTGTTATTAAATAACTCCATTGCACTGTTTGATTCTCCTGTGCCTGACTTCCCTGCCACCTATACACACAACTCTGACAAGTATTACTTTAGTGCCTTGTTGCAAGCAGGATGCATGTTTTGGAATATTTCTATTCTGTACCGTCTTCCTCTTCACTGTGGCAATTATAGTATCGTGGAGTAACTAACGTTGTTGATCCATCCTCAGTTCTCCTATCACAGCCATTAAACTCTAACTGTTTTAAATTCACCATTTGCTTCATGGTGAATTCCTTAAGTGGTTTCCTTCTTCGGCAACTGAGTTAGGAAGGGTACCAGTATCTTTTTTTACTGACTGGGTGTATTAATACACCATCCAAAATGTAAGTAATAACTGCACCATGCTCAAAGGGATATTCCAATGTCTGCTTATTTTTTTAATGTTTCTACCAATATGTGCCTTCTTTACAAACCATTGGAACATTTCCCTGGTCTTTGTGGTTGAATCTGTGTTTAAAATTCATTGCTCAACTGAGGGACCTTACAGATAGTTATTTGTATTCGGGGGTACTGTAACGGCGTTCTTTTGTTGTTGAAGGAGAGTCGGACCGAAATGCAGCGTGTAAGTTACTCATGTTTATTTAGTGAAGACAAAACGAACAAACTAACACGAATAACTAATAAATACAAAAAAACAACAAACAGAACGAAACCTAATACAGCCTGACTGGTGCAAACTACACAGAGACAGGAACAATCACCCACGAAATGCAAAGCGAAATCAGGCTACCTAAATACGGTTCCCAATCAGCGACAACGAGAAGCACCTGACTCTGATTGAGAACCACCTCAGGCAGCCAACCTAATTAACACACACACACACCCCTAATCAACTACAATCCCAAACACTACAAACCCCAATACGGAAATATAATACATAATAACCCCATGTCACACCCTGGTCTGACTAACTAATAAACTAAAACACAAAATACCAAGGCGTGACAGGTACAGAGATGAGGTAGTCAAAAAAAATCACAAACACTATTGCACACAGAGTGAACCTATGCAACTTGTGTGATTTGTTAAGCACATTTTTATTCCTGAACTTATTTAGGCTTGCCATAACAGAAGGGTTGAATACTTATTGACTCACAACATTTGAGCTTTTCATTTGTAAACATTTCTAAAAACATAATTCCACTTTGACATTATGGGGTATTGTGTGTAGATGAGGGATTCAACAAAATGTGGAAAAGGTCAATTGGTGTGAATACTTTCTGAATGCACTCTATAAACCAAGGGAGTGGCAGCTAGCCTAGCACTAGCTAGTATACGTGCCAAATGGCACCCTGTTCCCTATATAGTGCACTATTTTTCACCAGACTCCAATGGGCAGACTACACCACCTTGGCTGAAACCTACCATAGCACTCCATTCCTCTGGCTAAAATGAATAGTGTGTGTGTGCATATGTGCATTACAGCAGCAGTTACAGGGACATCCAAACCACTGCATAATGAACACCAGATTGCTATAGCAACAAGGTCAATGCAATTACTAAGTCATTGGACGAACAGCGGTAAGCCATGGCTTTCAAAGGGATGGATCGACACACACATGAAAGAAGATGTAATCCATCATAGAAGAAGCAGATTGATGCATCTAAATGGAAACCTCCTTTGCTATGATTGTGTTGAGTATGGTAGACTTCTATTAGCTTAGCTGACCCATGTGACTACACAGCGAGGAAGAGCTCTGACTCACTGTCAGGAGGACTTCGAGAGATGGTGTTAGCCAGACTAGACTTCTTTAGCATACTTTTCACCAATCAAATTAGGTAACCAAGGAAGCAGACCAAAAAGTAAAAATGGTTGTCTCCGACCTCCCTTCATTTTGGAACTACATGATTATGGAAAAAAAGTTTTGAAGAGGAAATTGTGTGCTGTTCAGCCCCCCCAAAATCAGCTAATGGCTAATGAAATGCTAATAGCCCACCATGTCAGTAAAGTCATAGCATCCTGCAGAGTGTGTGTTTGTATGCGTTTGTGCCACAGCGTCTTGCAGACAGTGTGTGTGTGTGTGTGTGTGTGTGTGTGTGTGTGTGTGTGTGTGTGTGTGTGTGTGTGTGTGTGTGTGTGTGTGCCACAGCATCTTGCAGACAGGCAGAGAGCTCTGATCTAATTACCTTGTTTTCCTCTTCTGCCTTTGTCTGTCATCAAGTCAGCCTATAAACTATGACTGTGTATTACCCTGATCTGTTTAACCTGTCTTTGTGCTTGTATCCACCCCCCTTCAGGTGTCGCCCATCTTTCCCATTATCCCCTGTGTATTTATACCTGTGTTCTCTGTTTGTCTGTTACCAGTTTGTCAAGCCTACCAGCGATTTTCCCCTTGCTCCTGTCTTTTTCTATAGTTCCTGTTTTCCCGGTTTGACCATTCTGCCTGCCCTGACCCTGACTGTCGTTCTATCTTGTCACATCACTCTGGATTATTGACCTCTGCCTGCCCTGACCCTGAGACTGCCTGCCGTTCGGTACCTTTTGCTCTGATCTGGATTACTGACCTCTTCCTGCCCTTGACCTGTCATTTTGTCTGCCCCTGTTGTAGTAATAAACTTTTGTTAGTTCGACACTATCTGCATCTGGGTCTTCCCTAAAACGTGATAGAGTGGTCCTCTTAGGTCATTTAGCTTGATCACTCAGACTGCCTGGTTCGGTTCAGCCTCATCTCAACTCAGAAAATTGGAAGAGATGAAGTAAAGCGGGATTATGAATCTTGATCAAATGCACTCTGCCTTCTATCACCATCTGACCACACAGTGAGGATTATGTTCTAGACGTACATGTACTGTAAGACGCAGATGGTTCACTAAAGGGTTAGTATGTCATCATGTAAAATACATGTTCCAATTATTATTTTTTACAACTATTGAGTAGTATGCATGTTGAAACATTACTTATGTATATCACTGTCGTAAAAGGAATTTGACACGTGTCAGTGCCTGACCAAAACTACCTCACAATCACACTAGTCTAAAGGGTACATACTGTAAGTATGACTCATTTATTACATTTCCATTTAGTAAGGGACATAATTAATCTCCACGAAGACAAAGGAGTTGTTGAGTTTTTCCTTTGTAGCCTAAGTGGCAGTGCTGACCAAAACAGTCTTGCAATCACACTATTCTAAATGTACATTAGTATGACTCAGAGCGATAATAACCTTATAATTCTCCACTGTGCTTCATACACTGCCAATATACACATGGTCTGTGTCCCAAATGGCACCAGGGCCAGAAGTAGTGCACTATAAAGGAAATAGCATACCATTTGGGACGTATCCTTATACTTTCACACACAACCCCTCCTATCAAGCCCAGTGTAGGGCAGGGACATCCCACACGGATTACCAGATGTTCTGAGTCATACAGTATCCCCCACAAGGGATTCCCATCCTGTTTTCTAGACTGTAGGCTAAATCAGAGGAGGGAATCATTGGTATCATGTTGGACATGGAAATGTTGCTATTATCTCCATTAGCACAGCTAGTTGGACTTCAAGTTATAGTCCACATACCAAATGGCAGCCTATTCCCTTTAACTCTTGACCAGAGCCCTATGGGCACTATGAAGGAAATAGGGTGCGTTGTGGGACACAGAGTGACCTGGCTTTATTCTCTTGCCTATACTGTGGAAATATAGTGATACGCTCTCTATTACGGCTTGTCAGCCCATCTTCCATCATGGATTACAGTCAATTAGAGTAGGATCAATGCAACTACATCAACAAAAAATGTTTTTATATGGGCTGGCAAAGTGTTGAATTGATCCTTCAAGCTCCCATTCCCCGTCATAGGGCCTGAACATACAGTACAAAGTAATAAATGACCCAAAAAGCCTGTGATCCACTCAGCTTGACTTATTGTGGCAATACTTAATGGTAACATACACGCATGATAGAGCATGTAAGTTGCCTGGAGTCAATAAACGTGAGGAATGCCCATAGGAGCAGACTCCATTTACTGCTGTCTCTGGGATTGCCTGTATAGCCTCTAGAGAAATTCACTTAGATGTCTTTCCTATAGGCTAGCTATTACCTGGGGCAGTTTGTAAGTCATTCAATAAATAACTTCAATTTAAATGTTTTATTCCATGTTGGTTTAATGCAGATATCCTAGCCTGAAACCAACCCCATCATGTTTATGTTAGTTGGTAGGATGCAGCTGCTATTCAACATGTAACCTTTCTAATTTCAGAAGGCCTATATAATTATCCATTGAACTCCACAATGGAACAGAGTACGTTACCACTTTTCCTATTGTTTGAAAGATTACAATGTGAGTGCAGTATGTAGGACAAACATTCTGATGGGGAACACTTTGTGCCTAGAGCATCTATAAGTACACGCCTCTGGATATAATACCAAAAACAGTTGTTTATAATACGACCTTTAATCTCAGACAAACACATGAATGACATTACCCTGTAGGTGGTCTCACTCCTCAGCAGCAGGTAACCAATCAGCATCATTGAAAGATTAGTGGAATCTGTGTGGGTAGCTGGACAGGTAGGATGACTGACAGTGAAGGTGAACAGGTGGTCACGTGTCAGGTGACAGAGGAATGGATGAGACTGAGGCAGGAATTCCTTTAACCATAAAGTGGTATATTTACTGAGTAGTCTGTGCTCCATAAAGGAAACAAAATAACCTGTATCGATCAAATTCATAATCACAAAGATCATATCATAACAATCATTCATGATTAACATACCATTAATTAAGGAATTAAGGAATTCAACAATCCGGTTCATTAAGAAGTCAATAGTAATCATCCGTGAGTCGTTTAGGCTCGTAAATATTTATCATAATTCATGAAAGAATACAAAGTGGTTATTCAATCTATAATCCCCATTAGTTTGATATCAAAGTCGATCAGTTAGCAAACAATGACGTTTCTCACTTCACCCGTTCAATTGTCTTCATGTGTACATGTAATTAAATTCATTACACATTAATCATATCGATTGCATAATTGACCTATGAGGATCCGTAGGGCCGTGATCATTGACAATTCACATTACACAATATGTTTGAAGCGTGCGATCCAACCTGCGCTCCGCGGTAATAACTATAAACAATAACTGATGGCCCATCTCCCGATCACAACAGACAGTACAGATGAAAGGTAACAGAATCGGTGAATTTACGTGGATTCATGGACGCACAGAACTTCTGGATTAGACGGAGTTAAAAGGAAGAGAAAGCTAAGGATATGAGTTAAGGATGAGATGTAAATATAAACATCTGGCTGCAAGGTCGGGGAGGGTGACAGTGGTGTCATTACAAACATTCACTGGCAATGTCAGAAACACTTTTCAGACCCACTTCGATATATTTTGAACAGCATTTGCACATAAACTGTTTCTTTGAGACCCTTGTGTAATGGTCTTGTAGACAATGAACGCATGGCAGTAACTAGCTAATGTGTTTGTTTTCTAACCTGTCATGAGAGTGGAAAACCTAATAACTAACTAAATTACATGAACACAAACAATATTGAGGGGAAAGGAGGTTTCGTGTTTTGTTTTTTAAAGCTGGCGGTTATGTTGCTAACTTCCCCAACCAAAGACAACTTTTAAAGAAAAAGCATATGTTGAGTGCAGGCCAACCAACCTGCAGGTTCAGAGGTGAAAATGACAGACTGTGGTTTATTCAGGGAGTGATATAAATCAGAAGAATCAGGACAGGGCGGATGGATGTATTACCACATGCTACCTGACTATCTAAACACTATCCACAGATGGCTAAGTATTATAGCAACTACACCATTTATCAGCTCATTTATGTCAAATACAGAACACCTAAAGTAAACATATTACATCAAGAGAATGTCAAAGTAGAAATGTGATGTTATGTAAGACATTTTAAGGGTGGACACAGATCAAGGCTAGTCCTGGACTCAAAAACATTCTGGAAGAAGATTCTTCATTGAGTTTGCATTTCAGTCGGACTAGGCTTAATCTGTGTCTGGAAAACTGTCCCTCAATGTTGTATTTGAAATAAATAAAGGAAGAAATGCTACATGTCAAAACAGCTCTTAGAAATAGAAAGCTTCACATAAGTGAAGCACCATCTATTACATCTGTATCGTCCTTGGCATCTGTGTAATAACTGCATTGCTTGTCACATCGAGTTTGAGTTTGAGTTTATTGATTCTTGCTCACAGATAAAACTAAAGAAATGTAGAACTGACATCAAGAAGAAGAAAAAAACACTCACTTAAAATACATAATACATGGCATGAATAGAATACAGAACACTTAAAACATATACAGGACAGTTCGTGGCTGATTCTCAGTAGCCTGGTGGTGCATAAAGACAATATTGTGCATCTTGCCTTTGCTGAATTCCTATGATGAGTGTGTATTCTTGAGTAAACTGCTGTTGCTTTCCATTCATCTTATGTCGTCTTTAATATGTGTCCGAAATTGTCCTTCCATCATCTTAAGGACATCTAGCCGCATATACAAGAAATTCAATATCCCACCACTCTATGTCCCGTAATCACCACAGATTCCATCCACGCTGCTGTGGATGCTACAGATTTATTATCTGCAGAAAAAAATGCATGGCCTTTGCAATCTTCACACAAAATGTATTGCTTATTACAAAATCCATGATGAAATGCGTTCTTCTCCCTTGCCCCTGAACCTCTATTGATTGAACAAGGGCAATTTGTTTTAAATGATTGAGGTGATTACATTGCACTGATCACACAACAATACTACCTACGGTGCTGTGATCTATTGGCAATACATCAGCCTGTATGTTTTTACAAGATTATATAGAATTTCTTAAGCTCTCATATTGACAAGAGGAGGAATGAATTACTTGAGAATTTATGAACGTTGTAATGATTCCCTTTTAAACACCAATTGAATCTGCTGTTGTGTATGGTGGTTTGATGTTGTCCACAATTCATCTGTGTTCCTTTTAACAACTGTGCTTTTTCATGACTTATGTTCGTATAAGACAGCAATGATCTGAACAGGTTTGTTATTATATTGCCAGTTTCCCACCAAGCAATATAATCCTTAGTAACATTACTACAGAGCAATTACTTTTTATTCAGTGTAGACTACCCTTGGTGTAGTAATAAGGATTTTATTATGTGAACAAGAGTTCAACTGCATATTTCAAACCCTACGGTTAGAACACAGACTACATAACTTCACACTCACATCCAGAGCCCTGGTTTAGACTGCCATTACTGTAGTTCATTCTGGCCCTCCTCGCTCTTCACTCTAATGAATGCTGCTTCCGCCATTAATTCTCAATCAATAATGCAAAAAACCCAGCCTGAATGGAAATCCATCCTCTCTCTCTCTCTCTCTCTCTCTTTCTCTCCCTCTCTCATAATGAGTCAGGTTAATTTTCCTTTTGAGCTTTAACAACCTGTAACAGGACAATTGGATTAGTCGGTTTTCATGAGGACTAGTGCCGTCATTAGCTCCAAGAGTCATAGAGTTGTTTGTCAAAGCAACTGATACAAAGGGTTTGTTTTGAAGGTCCTTTGTGTCCATTTAGATTTAGAGATGCACTTAGCTGACCGATGGGCTCTTTGGAAATGCAACAAAAACTATAGTGATAACTTTCGAGGTCAATTGAGATGGGAAAATAGTCTGAAAGAAAATGATGAACCCATTAGCTCCAATATCTGCAACTTTGTTGAGTTTCCATCAGTATGTTATGTTAGCATGGGGGAAGTATAACCAGGGTTGGGGAGTAACTGTAATCCATTACGTTACCAGCAAAAATATTGTAATCAGATTACAGATACTTTGAAAAACTAGATGATTACTTAGGGGATTACTTTTAAATTCAGAAACGAGGTTTGCGAGAAAAATGATCTTTGACACTGTTTTTTTCTCAATTACATTCAAATGAGCAATGAAAAAAGGCGCAAGTTTAAGTTTGTTCCACCTGAGTGAGTCTGACCACAAATCAGAGACCACTATGATGACACACCATATGTGTTTGATGGATCGCGGGAAAAGAGCAGGAATAGTCTTTTGTAGGCTACAGTCCATGCTATGTATTCCAATGGAACGACTGCTGTTGGCATCCAAATATTGAATAAACGCTTGTAGGTAAGGATGACAGCAGTGGTGAAGTCTACGGGGATACAGATATCACTTATTATTGTTATCTACATAGAGCATCGATGTGAATCACACTGTTGCTCTCATATTTAGCTATTTGCTCCTTACGAATTGTGGTTGTTGTGGATGGATGTTCACAATTCTAAATGTGTGTTTGATTGAATTCAAGAAGTTTAAGCTGCCTATCAATCATTGTTTTTGAAACCAGTGGAGAGCCAGTGAAAAATGCACTCTTGCAACAGCTGCACATTGCGGATCACAGCCTATGGAATAAAAGTGGGGCTTTTCTTGCACAATCTAATTCATGCTGATAACAATTATTGATCCATAAGCCTTAAGGACACATGTTCAAACTTACACTTACACATGTTCAGACTTAAAAATTATATATACAATTGAAGTCGGAAGTTTACATACACCTTAGCCAAATACATTTAAACTCAGTTTTTCACAATTCCTCACATTTAGCAGCACTCATTTATTTCTGTCCACTCTGTCCTGGGCATAACCATGTTTCTTTAAAATATGTTCTAAACCCTCATAATAACATTCATTCTTGGTCGCATCCCAAATGGAACCCTAAGTAGAATGCTACTTTTGACCAGGTCTTATAGGCTCTGTATAGGTCTACTGTATAGGGAATATGGTGCCATTTGGGATGCAAACATTATTTGTTAACATTATTTGTTAACCACACTCTGTATTCAGAAGAGTTACAGTTGAAGTCGGAGGTTTACATACACCTTAGCCAAATACATTTAAACTCAGTTTTTCACAATTCCTGACATTTAATCCAAGTAAAGATTCCCTGTCTTAGGTCAGTTAGGATCACCACTTTATTTTAAGATTGTGAAATGTCAGAATAATAGTAGAGAGAATGACTTTTTTCAGCTTTTATTTCTTTCATCACATTCCTAGTGGTTCAGAATTTTACATACACTCAATTAGTATTTGATAGCATTGCCATTAAAATGTTTAACTCAAATGTTTTGGGTAGCCATCCACAAGCTTCCCACAATAAGTTGGGTGACTTTTGGCGCATACCTCCTGACAGAGCTGGTGGAACTGAGTCAGGTTTGTAGGCCTTCTTGCTCACACACGCTTTTTCAGTTCTGCCAACACGTTTTTTATAGGATTGAAGTCAGGGTTTTGTGATGGCAACTCCAATACCTTGACTTTGTTGTCCTTAAGCCATTTTGCCACAAATTTGGAAGTATGTTTGGGGTCATTGTCCATCTGGAAGACCCATTTGCAACCAAGCATTAACTTCTGCACTGATGTCTTCAGATGTTGCTTAACTATATCCACGTAAATTTTCTACCTCATGATGCCATCTATTTTGTGAAGTGCACCAGTCCCTCCAGCAGCAAAGCACCCTCATAACATGATGCTGCCACCCATTATGGTAAAACTGTTCTATTTTTGTTTCATCAGACCAGAGGACATTTCTACAAAAAGTACGATATTTGTCCGCATGTGCAGTTGCAAACCGTAGTCTGGCTTTTTAACTGCGGTTTTGGAGCAGTGGCTTCTTCCTTGCTGAGCAGCTTTTCAGGTTATGTCGATATAGGACTTGTTTTACTGTGGATATAGATACTTTTGTACCTGTTTCCTCCAGCGTCCTTTGCTGTTGCTCTGGGATTGATTTGCACTTTTCGCACCAAAGTACTTTCATCTCTAGGAGACAGAACGCGTCTCCTTCCTGAGCATTATGACGGCTGTGTGGTCCCATGGTGTTTATACCTGCATACTATTATTTGTACAGATGAATGTGATACCTTCAGGTGTTTGGAATTTGCTCCCAAGGATAATCCAGACTTGTGGAGGTCTACATTTTTTTCTGAGGTCTTGTCTGATTTCTTTTGATTTTCCCACAATGTCAAGCAAAGAGACACTGAGTTTAAAGGTAGGCCTTGAAATACATCCACAAGTACACCTCCAATTGACTCAAATTATGTCAATTAGCCTAACAGAAGCTTCTAAAACCATGTGGATATTTTCTGGAATTTTCCAAGCTGTTTAAAGGCACAGTCATCTTAGTGTAGGTAAACTTCTGACCCCTGGAATTGTGATACAGTGAATTATAAGTGAAATAATATGTCTGTAAACAACTGTTGGAAAAATTACTTGTGTCATGCACAAAGTAGATGTCCTAACCGATTTGCCAAAACTATAGTTTGTTAACAAGACATTTGTGGAGTGGTTGAAAAACAAGTTTTAATGACTCCAACCTAAGTGTATGTAAACTTCCGACTTCAACTGTATATCCATTGATTCTTTTTTCAGTCCTTGCATCCATAGCTTGCCTATTAATCTGAGGGTGGTTACATGCTTTTTACCAAAACAGAGGTGTGGCAAACGTTTTGTTGTTGTTTCATCTGTGGATTATCAGGATATCAAAGTGTCACCAACAAAACATTTAACAATAGGCCTGTAGCAAATGTAGCATTTGGGATGCATTTTTCACATGTAAATATCACTTTTTAGTAGTGCTCAAAGCATGCCATTCTATGAGGGCAGCATTTATTTTTCAACTCAAATCAATGAGCCCAATCAGTCTTCCATGACAACAAAATCTTAAACAACAGAGTAAGGCTGGGTAATAAGTCCTTAGTTTTGGGTTTATGCTCAGGTAAAACAATTTGGCTAATCTATACTTCATATTTCCAAGTCTTATTCTTGAAGATCAAGGTGTATGCCATTTATTGGAATGATTGGAATTTTAATAGACTTTGGCTTTTAATGTAAATATATAATTGCATTGTGTTATTATATGTAGTAGAAAGCGATGGGTTAGAACAAGCCTACATAACCAACCCATAAAGTAAAATTAAACATCCATGTATGGCCAGCTATGTAAACTTAAACATTGATTTATCCTGCAATAGATGTGGTTCAATTGGTAACATTCATCTTTGTCTCCTTCTCATGCCTCTTAAGGGGAAAGTAATCTAAAAGTAACTGAATGTAATCAGATTACGTTACTGAGTTTGGGTAATCCAAAAGTAATCCAATACTGATTACAATTTTGGACAGGTAACTAGTAACTGTAATGGATTACATTTAGAAAGTAATCTACCAAGCCTTGAGCATAACAAACATTTTCAGAGGATGTTCTGCTAATAGGATGCTAAGTGTTGTCTTAGAGTGGTTGGAATGGATACGGGATGACCTCGTCGACATATTCATTTTACTGTTTGTAATCATCTTGGAAATCTTATTATCAGTCCAACCAAGAACAGAGGGGACTTGGCATCAAGTAATTTACCATGTGAATGTGCAGTCTTGTTGCAGTACTGTGCATCCTGCAAATCACTGTAACTGGTAATTCAAACTTTTTCTTGCCTCATCTGATTTTGGTAATAAACCTGCACAGCTATTCCATTTAAGTACACACTGCTCTTGCATCATGTTGTTGTAGCGTGAAGGTTGCATTGAATTAATACCATTGACTAACAGGAAAAGAATAACAAGCAGGTGCTTGCAGGAGAGGAGGTGTGTGGTGGGAGGGTTTGAAAGTACTAACTACACTGCATTTTAGACATTTTCACTCATTCACAGAAACTGACACACACAAGCATGTACCAAGGCATGTGCACAGCAGAAGGATGGATGTTACAGGTATAGAATCTGAATTTGAGCCAGTTTGCTACAGCAGGAAAATAATGTGGATTATTATGTGAATTGTATTTAATAGACACTTCTGTAGGGATTAATACATTTTTCGTAAGGGAAAATCAAGTCTGAAATTTCAAAGTGGAAATTACAGATGTCAGAAGCCTTTTAAAACCTCAAATACATGACAAGAGTTAAATGTAATGCATTGCAAGAAAGTTCTCCTGCAACAGGGTGATCAAATGAAGGTCCTACATCTGTAGGTATCCTGCAAGGGCCCATGGATATGTCGGTGTTAAGTACAGTGTCAGTACGGGCAATACTGTATCCATTCATATTATTCTAACTAGACTGTTAATCCATATATTCATCATTATGATTGCTTTATTTTATGCATGCCATGTTAAGATTCATTCACAGTAACTTGCAGTTTTGAGAATGTTAAAGCAGGTGTGTTAGTGGATTTCTGTACAGCACTTTGAGTTATCAGCTGATGTATGAAGGGCTATATAAATACATTTGATTTGATTTGATTTGAGTGGTGGAAAGGAACAAAAGCCTGCACACACTGTGAGTCAACCCTCCAGGCCCGGAGATGCTAATCCCTGGTCTTTATGGACCTTCCACCAGAACAAATGACTACCGTCTATACTTTCATGCATTCAACATAAATTACTAATGTATAGTCCATACAAAGTGCATCTGAAATGGCAACCTATTCCCTCTATAGTGCACTACTTTACTACTAAAAGTGGTGGACTATAGGGAATTGGGTACCATTTGAGATACAGCCCTAGTCACAATGCATAACTAATGAGCAGGTTATAAACACAGTGTTATGAATGAGTAATGTGCTCCATCCTTGTATGTGTGTGTCTGCGAACCAATTCAATGATATAATATGTTGTATTATAAACTGGGTGGTTTGAGCCCTTAATGTTGATTGTCTGACAGCCATGGTATATCAGACCGTATACCATGGATATGACAAAACCTTTATTTTTACTGCTCTAATTACGTTGGTAACCAGTTTATAATAGCAATAAGGTACCTCGGGGGTTTGTGATATATGGCCAATATACCACGGCTAAGGGCTGTGTCCAGGCACTCTGCGTTGCGTCGTACATAAGAATTGCCCTTAGCCGTGGTATATTAGCCAGGCAGCAGGGGCGGCAGGTAGGGGCAGCAGGTAGCCTTTAGAGTGTTAGAGCGTTGGATTTAGATCAAATCCCCAAACTGACAAGGTAAAAATGTGTTGTTCTGCCCCTGTAAAAGGCAGTTACCCCACTGTTCCTAGGCTGTCAATAAAAATAAGAATTTGTTCTTAACTGACTTGCCTAGTTTAAAAAAAAATCTATATATACCACATCTCCTCAGGCCGCTTAAATGACCACTGTACGCCGGGATGGCTGCAGGTCTGTGGGACTGTGTCCCGAATGGCTCCTCATGTAGCGCACTACTTTTGACCACTACATAGGGAAAATGGTACCATTTGGGATGTAGCCTGGGTCTCGGTTGCATTTCCTGGTTCTAAAGCCTTTTTACGGCCAATGAAATCCAATGTCTGACACGCCTCGTCCCCCTGCCCAGGGGATAGATGAGGGGAACACACATTCATCCATCAGCATGCTTTCTATCTGCTCCCTGTCATATCCTAGGTTATGTCCCAAATGGTTCCCTCTTCCTTATATAGTGCACGACTTTTGACTCTGTTGACCCTGGTAAAAAGTAGTGCACTATATGGGGTATAGGGTGTCATTTGGGACGCAGGCCAACTATTCCCACAAGGCTGATCAGTGAGGATGAAAATCAGCATATGATGTGTAGAGGACTCAAGACTTTTGAAACTAGACATGAAACTTGAGACTTTATCCTGCATGTTTATCCAGCATTGACATAGCTTGGCAATATGATCAGAAATTAAGTCAATAAATCCTTCTTTTCAGTAATGTAAAACAGGCTTTGTTGAAACTTGTATAAAAAGAGTAAGAACGGAGTTCACTCCCAACATGTTTTTCTCAATGAGGTTATGGCTGCATACGAAATGGCACCCAATTCACTTTATAGTGCACTATAGAACCCTATGGGTTCTTGTCAAAAGTAGTAGGGGATAGGGTGCCATTGGGTGCCATTGGGTGCACTATAGGGGATAGAGTGCCATTGGGTGCACTATAGGGGATAGAGTGCCATTGGGTGCACTATAGGGGATAGAGTGCCATTGGGTGCAATTGGGTGAGACCAGGTGTCAGAGGTATTGAAAAGTATTATTTTCTAATAAGAGTTTTAATGCATATGTCGTTTCTGTTTTGATTAATTCAATTTCCCCTAGAGCATCCAGGTTCAAATGTTGGCTGTCGAATTGTAAAGCAGGGTTGTGCTTCAGTTATTTTCCCATTAAAGAAAGACCTGTAATGGGGTCCTATGTGTAGCTGGTGTAGAGAGTCAGGCGGAGGACACCAGAAATGAGTAATCAACGTACTTTACTCAAAATACAAAAATACAAGGCAAATATACGAGCCCACAATAACAGACCGATTCACAAAGAACAATCACTCACAAACAAACATGTGGAACAGAGGGTTAAATAATAAATTGGGTGAATGAAACGAGGTGTGTCAGACTAACAAATAGAAAATGAAAAGTGGATCGGCGGTGGCTAGAAGGCCGGTGACGTCGACCGCCGAACGCCGCCCGAACAAGGAGAGGGACCGACTTTGGCGGAAGTCGTGACAAGACCATTAAATCTACATGCATGTTGTGCTTACCAAACTGAGCATGGAGAGCTTCTAACAAGGTGTGTAGCGAAATGAAAGGCTAGAATGAACCTGGCTAGAATATTACTGTGCAGCCTCTTATATCTGTCATACTTGGCTTAGTGGTACTTACGATTAAGACTCACGTTGACCAATGTTCAACTGAATTAAGATGCAAGTGCTTTATAGTTTTCTATACAACCACAACGTTAGTCATACCGCATCACGTTGCATACTGTATACTGTAGGTATGATGTCATCAACATTTCTTCCTCAAATCCCAGGTAGCTCTACTCATAATTTTATACAGACTGATTGTGATTGATGACTAAAAAGCAGAGGTTTTGACAGCCTATCAAAGGGAACCTTCATGTCCTCCAAACCACCCACTTTATTACCACCACACAAAAGCATCTGACCAGTTAGTTTTATGGTGCATCTGCTACACTTCGTACCTCCGCTCCTCTGCTATGCCTCAGTATTGGCATTGTAAAAGACCATGTAATTGTCCTCTGTTGTACATCGGCTTGCCGCTACACAGCCACTGGATCTTTTCATTCAATCAGAGCGTAGCCTGCAGTCTTTATTATCAATATAAAGCCAAAGAAAATAGCTGAAAATGAAGAAATAAGTGAAATAGATGGGTTTAGTTTAAACCTTGAAGCGTGGGTGTCACAGGTAGTCAGACTGCACATTGACTGACTGCACTGTGATCACTGCTGTGTGACTGACTCTTCTCCCATGCATCTCTGTTTTCACACAGAGGAGAATAGAATACATCTCAATGCCTCCCAGTGAAAAAGATCCTCTGAGTGTGAAGGAGTCCATGGGCCCAAATTGAAAACTGCAGTGTAGAGATAGTCAGATTGATTATGGGGGTGTCCACTCCAGATAGGGCTTATGAGCACTTGGCTGTGACTCCCTGACTCCCTTACAATCACTCATACCCTTAACCCTCCTGTGAAGTCCAATTACCTGGGCATGTCCTGGGTGTCTGTAAGAGGAGAGGATGACCGGACGAGTTCGTCCAGGGTGTGTGATGGATCAAGCCCTGGGTGGAATGGCAGGATGAAAGAGGTAAGGAAGCTGAAGATGATAGGAGAGAAAGGAGAATGGGCCGGCTGCTGTGGCCATGGTTCAGACGTGATTGTGTTCTTAAGAGCAAGGCTATCTCACTGGTTCTGCTGTCCAGTCATCATCTTCACTGACTCTTGCCAACAAGTTATGCAGTTTGGTTAATATCTAACAACCTCCCAAAGGAAGAATGTTAAATGTTTCACTGAATTTATGTTCAAGCGAAGGAGGCGTATTGTATTGACTGATTGGCAAAAAACATAAAATGAAACCATTACATGATAAGTAATGCTGAAAATATACTTATTTCATTTGTCTTGATCATTCTATTGTTGCTACCAGAAACTGCAAATCTAAAAGAATGGAAGTAAAAAGGAGAAGAAAGAAAGTTTTTGTTTCCAGGATGAAATGGACCTTAAACAGTTAAACACTATGTTTGTGGGCTATAAAATCCAATTAACCATTGGCTCTATGCCTGTGTTTTACATGTGGGGTTGTGCAATCCATGCCACATTCAAACAGTGGGAAATAATGCTTCATCCAAAACAGATTAACCTTTTAAGCAGAGAATATCAAATTACTATACCATGTACACAACGATCAAGGTCTGAGGTAAAATGTGATTTATGTTGAGTTTTACGTTGATGTACAGTATTTTTCATAAAATTATGCAAACTCATAAAATCACTCAAACCAGTAACTGAATTGTAGATAAGGTGAGTCAGTTCCCAGTTATTTTGTATGATCCATTTTAATACCAACCCATCTTCAATCCTGAGCCAAGACAATTTAAATACATCTCAGTGATGCATGTCTTTATTATTTCTGTAATATATTATTCCATTTCCTTCATGGCAGAAACCAAGTTCTAAGCTAATGGAATGTAATTTTTCTGTTGGGGATGGTTTGGCCTGATTGTTCCACTGCTTACGTGGAGAAGGGAGGGAACCCTGAAGGGGTAAGTAGACAACTTTGCTTTCTGTGTCCTAAATGGCACCCTATTCCATATACAGTACGTACAACGTTTTATTTTATTTTATTTTTTTACTCCCTAAATTCGTCATATCCAATTGGTAGTTACAGTCTTGTCCCATCGCTGCAACTCGCGTACGGACTCAGAAGAAGCGAAGGTCGGGAACAGTGCGTCCTTCAAAACACAACCCCGCCAAGCTTCTTGACACAATGCACACGTAACCCGGAAGCCAGCCAAACCAATGTGTCAGAGGAAACACCGTGTCTTAGTGCATGAGCCCAGCTCACCACAGGAGTTGCTAGAGCATAATGGGACAAGGACATCTCGGCCCGCCAAACCCTCCCCTAACCCGAACGACGATGGGCCAATTTGTGCATCGCCTCATGGGTCTCCTGGTCGCAGCCAGCTGTGACACAGTCCAGTATTGAACCAGGATCTGTAATAATGTAGCGAGCACTGAGATGTAGTGCCTTAAACCACTGCACCACTCGGGAGGCCCAAGTATGTACTACTTTTGACCAGGGCACATAGGTCTCTGGTCAAAAGTAGTGCACTATGTAGGGGATAGAGTGTCATTTGGGAGCCAACTGGCATCTCTGTGCTCTGTCACTGGGTCTGGGTCTTATCAGTTAACATCTGTTTCCCATCCAATCCACATACTGTATGAGGAATGAAGGAGTCATCATTTAAAAACAAAACACAGGTTTCTTCAATGCACTTCTCATGAGCCATGTGTTGTTGCACAGAACATCTAGGGCTCCTAAATCAGAAACCTTTCACAAAATAAACTTTACATGAAACATATTTCAACACATTTTGACTGAACAAATTAGACACGTCTTAAAGAAGATGATAATAAATAGTTTAGCTAAGAACTACGGTATATAAACTGGACACAGGATCACAAGTCCATATTTCTGTAAACAACATTGCTTCATACATAATCCAACCTACAGGAATCACCAAGTGTGTCCAATCAGCTTGCATTGAGCTCCTCTGTGCCCTGCTGAGAAACCTCATTTGTGAAACAACAATATCGGGTGACTGAGAAATTAGCGCTAGCTGCTGCCATTATCCAGCTTGTTCTCTGAGATCTGTCTTGACCGGATGGATGCTGCAATCTCAGCCCAGCAGGCTGCTTCTCTGAGGCTACATTTCAAATGGCACCCAATTGCCGATATATGAGCTCTGGTCAAAAGTAGTGCACAATATAGGGAATACGGTGCCATTTAGGGTGCAGCAATGTGGCTCCCTGGTGCTAAAGCAGGTGATGGAAGCCAAGTGGAGAGAAATGCTTGTGAGGTAGTAGACCAATCTGTGGAGATATATCTCCAGGCCCATCACCACCCCACAGCGAGGGGCCTCTTCCAACACACCACAGGAGGGTCTAAATGTGACCTGACAAAGTTCTTCTCTTGGATCAAAATGTTGAAAGTTTGGACACACCTTCTCATTCAAGGGTTTTCCTTTATTTTTCATTTTTTTCTAAATTGTAGAATAATAGTGAAGACATCAAACTATGAAATAACACATAAGGAATCATGAAGTAACCAAAAAAGTGCTAATTAAACAAATCAAAATATATTTTATATTTGAGATTCTTCAAACTAGCCACCATTTGCCTTGATGACAGCTTTGCACACTCTTGGCATTCTCTGAACCATCTTCATGAGGTAGTCACCTGGAATGCATTTCAATTAACAGGTGTGACTTGTTCAAAGTTCAATTGTGGAATTTCTTTCCTTCTTAATGCATTTGAGCCATTAAGTTGTGTTGCGACAAGGTAGGGGTGGTAAACGGAAGATAGCCCTATTTGGTAAAAGACCAAGTCCATATTATAGCAAGAACAGCTCAAATAAGCAAAGAGAAATGACAGTCGATCATTACTTTAAGACATGAAGGTCAGTCAAGCCGGAACATTTCAAGAACTTTTGAAGTTTCTTCAAGTGCAGTCGCAAAAACCATCAAGCACTATGATGAAACTGCCTCTCATGAGGACCATCACAGGAAAGGAAGACCAGAGTTACCTCTACTGCAGAGGATAAGTTCATTAGAGTTAAGTTAATTTTTGCCTCCAACCGCCATGTCTTTGTGAGATGCAGAGTAGATGAACGGATTATCTCCACATGTTGATTCCCACCGTGTAGCATGGAGGATGAAGTGTGATGGTGTGGGGGCTCTCATGAGGACCTTAACCAGCATGGCTATCACAGCATTCTGCAGCAATATGCCATCCCATCTGGTTTGCACTTAGTGGGACTATAATTCGTTTTTCAACAGGACAATGGCCCAACAAACCTCCAGGCTGTGTAAGGGCCAAGAAGGAGCGTGATGGATTGCTGCATCAGACAACCTGGTCTCCACAATCACCCGACCTCAACCAAATTGAGATGGTTTGGGTTGAGTAGGACCGCAGAGTGAAGGAAAAGCAGCCAACAAATGCTCAGCATATGTGGGAACTCATGAAGCTGGTTGAGAGAATGCCAAGAGTATGCAAAGCTGTCATCTAGGCAAAGGGTTGCTACTTTGACGAATCTCCAATTTAAAATAGATTTTCATTTGTTTTAAGGCTTTTTTTGGTTACTACATGATTCCATATGTGTTATTTCATAGTTTTGATGTCTTCACTATTATTCTACAATGTAGAAAATAGTAAAAATAAAGAAAAACCCTTGAATGAGTAGGTGTGTCCAAACCTTTGACTGGTACAGGCGTTTTACATAAGCAGAGTTGACAATAACAGAGTTGACACTAATAGAGTTGACGCTCACAGAGTTGACAGTAACAGAGTTGACACCAATAGAGTTGACACCAATAGAGTTGACACCAATAGAGTTGACACCAATAGAGTTGACACTAATAGAGTTGACATTAACAGAATTGGCAATAACAGAGAGTTAAATGACTGGAGATGACTGATTGGTTTGAAGGAACAATTTTCACAACAGGAGTTGAGTGTGTTTGGGTCTCCAACTGCTTGTTGTTGTTCTGCTTTCATTGAAAACTTATTTAATTGAGGAACCTTTAAATAGTATTAGATTCAGTGGAATTTTCACTCTGTTCAGTTAGGTGAGTGAAGATCAAAGTTTGACTCAATATTTATCAGATGGGTCTCTTGTGCTGTCAGTCAGATGTTCGGGTGGGTAGCCCTTTCCTGCAGTCAATGACCAAAGTGCCCTCTTTGGCCTCATAGGTTTAATGTTATTTATATTTGTCATAATTTCATAGTTAAAAAAGATTTTGTTTTTGTTCACAACGAAAATCTGTTTTTATATTTCAGTCTTCTGTGATGTATATAAAGTGTAATATTGGGATGAGAACTCAAATGTAATGCATTTCAACTCTATACAGTGGTTCTTCCTTTAAAAGTTGCAGTGTGCCGCAGAATTCTATGGCACGTTATTTAAGTGTCAATCACTGGTACCATTAATGCTAGTTAGTGCTAGTTTGACCACAGGAAGGCATATTTGAGAAGCATTTGATAGCGGCTTTACTAGAGAATTTAAAACAAACCTTTTTTGTAAGAACATAGTATATGGGACTGATTTTAAGAAATGTTGCTTAATAAATTGTAGCTGAAGCTATGGGGGCGCTATTTCATTATTGGATAAAAAACGTGCAAGTTTTAAGCGTAATATTTTGTCACAAAAAGATGCTCGACTATGCATATAATTGACAGCTTTGGAAAGAAAACACTCTGACATTTCCAAAACGGCAAAGATATTATCTGTGAGTGCCCCAGAACTGATGCTACAGGCGAAACCAAGATGAAACTTTTTGAAAATTTTTGAAGCGCTGTTTTCCAATGTCTCCTTATATGGCTGTGAATGCGACAGGAATGAGCCCACAATTTCTGCCGTTTCCCCAAGGTGTCTGCAGCATTGTGACGTATTTGTAGGCATATCATTGGAAGATTGACCATAAGAGACCACATTTACCAGGTGTCCGCCCGGTGTCCTGCGTCGAAATTGGTGCGCAAACCTCAGCTGCAAGTATTTTTCCATGGAATTCAGAGAAGAAAGCAGGCTTCCACGAACGATATATCAATGAAGAGATATGTGAAAAACACCTTGAGGATTGATTCTAAACAACGTTTGCCATGTTTCAGTCGATATTATGGAGTTCATTTGGAAAAAAGTTTGGCGTTTTGGTGACTGAATTTTCGGTTTGTTTTGGTAGCCAAAAGTGATGTACAAAACGGAGCGATTTCTCCTACACAAAGAGTTTATCAGGAAAAACTGAACATTTGCTATGTAACTGAGCGTCTCCTCATTGAAAACATCCGTAGTTCTTCAAAGGTAAATGATTGTATTTGAATGCTTTTCTGGTTTTTGTGAAAATGTTGCCTGCTAAATGCTACGCTAAATGCTACGCTAGCTATCAATACTCTTACACAAATGCTTGATTTACTATGGTTCAAAAGCATATTTTGAAAATCTGAGATGACAGTGTTGTTAAGAAAAGGCTAAGCTTGAGAGCTAGCACATTTATTTCATTTCATTTGCGATTTTCAGAAATAGTTAACGTTACGTTATGCTAATGAGCTTGAGGCTATAACTGGATACAGGTTTTTTTCGTAGCCAAACGTGAACAAAACGGAGCGATTTGTCCTACACAAATAATATTTTTTGAAAAACTGAACATTTGCTATCTAACTGAGAGTCTCCTCATTGAAAACATCTGAAGTTCTTCAAAGGTAAATTATTTTATTTGAATGCTTTTCTTCTTTTTGTGAAAATGTTGCTGGCTGAATTCTAGGCTTATAGCTATGCTAGCTATCAATACACAAATGCTTGTTTAGCTATGGTTGAAAAGCATATTTTGAAAATCTGAGATGACAGTGTTGTTAACAAAAGTCTAAGCTTGAGAGCAAATATATTTATTTCATTTCATTTGCGATTTTCATGAATAGTTAACGTTGCGTTATGCTAATGAGCTTGAGGCTATAAATAGGATCCCGGATCCGGGATTGCTCGTCGCATGAAGTTAATGTTATGGTGTTTCTATTCCAAGAAAAACAAAAAACCCTCTGGGTAACCGTTAGGATGGAACGGGAAATATGGCGCTGTACAACGTGACAGTTGGGAGTAGGCTACAGTACTGGGCAATTTAGATAAAGAATCCCTGTGTCATGCAGGCATGCCAGAGCCTGGAGTTCAATTCCCCGACGGAGAGGAAGGAGTAGCCTGTCCTTGTAAATAAGAATTTGTTCTTAAATGACTTGCCTAGTTAAATAAGGGTTACACTAGGAGCATAACATTTCTACACCCTAATTGTATAATTGTAGTCTAACCAATACCCAAACGGAAATTCAGTGAAAATAAAAATCTCATTGATTTATCAAGACCAGTCCCCATGCTTGTCTCAGAGCAGCGCAAAACAATGCTAAAATTGTTGTAGGCTATTGCTTCAAATCCTATTGCTTCTAATTTCAATATGCTCTTTAAATAAATAAGACCTACACCACTTTTAATGGCACATTACTCAACACTAGTGAGACTCATGTTGTCTATGGTATGCCTACAGTATATAGACAAATATGACGTGACTCTGCGCCAATATTTACATATAGAGGATTGGAGGATTCTGAATTAAAACCAAAAGCCGCCTCATGGGTCTCCCGGTGATGGCCGGCATGGGTATCGAACCTGCATCTGTAGCAACGCATTTTAGCACTGCAGGAGCCCCCATCCACTTGGGAGTCCCCATCCACAAACTATCAAAATACAGAGATGTGTTGTTAAAGGTGCTGTCAGTCAGATGTTCCGGTGGGTAGCACTTTCCTTCAGCCAATTGGCCTCATGGGTTTAATGTTATTTATATTTGTCATAATTTCATAGTTAATAAAGATGTTGTTTTTGTTCACAACAAAAATTTGGTGTTTCTATGTCAAACAGTTTTGTTAGGTTGATTCGCCATTGAAGATTCATACCAGAAGGAGCCACGCATGTTACGCACAGCATTGTTTTGGTAAAGCGCATCTTTAGCTGTTTATATATCAATCAGTATGGCGACTAAGTTAGGGAAAGCTAAATCTAAGTCTAGATATATAGATGTACACACAATTTTAGAAGAAATTGATCGGGAAAGTGAGACAGAGATTGTTGGAGGGCAATTCATTTAGCGATTCCCAAATGGAGGAACATTTTTGAACGGAGAGGACATCGTTTTGGACTGGTAAGTTCTTCTCATGCTAATGCCGTTGTTTGAAATTAATAATATAAAATATTATTTGTGAAATGAAATAGCCTATTTGAGGCTGTTGAAGGGAGGGCAGGCCCACAACAATGGCCAAAGTGAAATGGAGACAGTAGATACAGCTGGTCTGTTGTAATATAATAAAGACTGTAGATCTAGTTGGTCTGTGATAATATAATAGAGACAGTAGATCTAGCTGAAATGTCATAATATAAAATAGACAGTAGATCTAGCAGGTCTATAATAATATATTCAACCTTATGTTCCCTGTACTCTATATATATCTGTTTATTATACATGTTGATACAGGGCTCATATGTGAAACTATTCTAACTGAACA